>NC_092731.1:14278839-14313174 GCF_047496885.1 Scyliorhinus torazame | reverse complement strand
GAGATGTCGGTGAGGTAGAAGGTCAACCAGGGTCTTGTTAAATTGTGGAGAAGGCCCGAGGGGCCGAATGGCCTACTCCTGTCCCACGTTCCAATGACTAGGATACGCAGTTTGGGGGCAGAGTGGCTGGTGTGGGGCACATAGGGCAGAATGGACCCATTTGGGCCGACGAGGCCTGTTTCTGTGTTGTCGATGTAATGTAAGACGAGAGGCCCCGGTCCTGCGGGATGGAGGTTAGGACAGTCTCCACTCGAGTTCGCGGAGTGCGGAGGGACCTTGTCGCCTGACCTTTCGGTTTGCCATCAATCTCTAATATAAATTGTGTGTTCCAACAGATTAAAGTCTTGAAAGAGGAACCGGGGTCAGGTGAGGAGCAGCAGCCAGGGGAGCACAAAGAGCAGTCGGATTGCGAGGGAATGAGGCCCTGTCTGAATCGGAACACTTCAACGCTGAGGGACGCCGCCGACTTTGCCAACGGTGTAACCGAGCCAGCCATCGCCTCTCCACCACCGCCAGGTCTCACCAACGGCTTTGGCTTCCACTCCAAGCGGCTCCTGGGCCCTCCGCTGGACCCCAGCCTCCTGCGGGCGCCCCTCAAGCCGGTCAAGGCGAGAAGGACCTCCTCCCGGAGGAGGCCAGGCGGAACTTTTACTCCCGGTGGCTGGCCGACTGCGCGGCCTCCCGCAAGCCGCCAGGCCACCCGTCCGCTGTCGCCCGGGCCTCCCTTCCTCCGAGAACTCCGGCGAGCACGCCGGCTCCTGCTCCTCCAGCCCGCCCCGCGACGCGTCGGCAGCGGCACGGCCAGCGGGCACAGCACGCCGAAGCGGATGGGCGCCGGGCGAGGCGGGGGGGACAGCCGGCGCCGCAACACCTGCGAGTTCTGCGGCAAGGACGTTCCGCAACGCCAGCAACCTGACGGTGCACCGGCGCAGCCACACCGGGGAGAGCCATACCGCTGCGAACTCTGCAGCTACGCCTGCACCCAGAGCAGCAAGCTCACCCGCCACATGAAGACGCACATGCAGCCCGGCAAGGAGGTCTTCCGTTGCAACACCTGCAACATCCCCTTCAGCATCTACAGCACCTGGAGAAGCACATGAAGAAACGCCACAGCGAGCACCTCCAGGAGCCCCAGCTATCCAACTAAGGAGGGCATCACAGCCAACTTTCTCGGGAGGCTCCGGTGAGGGTGTAGCAGGCCGGAACGGACCCCCCATAGGGTAAAGAGGGGTGGGCATTAGGTGGAGGGCGTAGCGAGGAAAATTTCTTTGATCGTTCTGTGCAGAGGTACGGAGCATAAAATCCAGGATACACCCATTGGGCCGAATGGCCTGTTCTGGATTGGTTAAAATCCAATTTGATTCCCCAGACAGAAATATTTTTCTCCCATTCTCTCTCCCCCGGTGTTTTTTGGCCTTTTGAATTCCAGCAGGGGGCATTCGGATCTTGAACATAGCAACGGCAGGGGTGGGGGAGTCCCTTAGCACCAAGAGCCAATAATACCTCAAGACGCTCCGTCGCCCAGTTTCTGTGAGCCGGGAACGTGGGAATGGATGGGCAAGATAGGGTGAGGAAGCGAATGAGTGGGATAGTGAAAAGGGAGGATGAAAGGTAAGGGTAAAGGAGAGGGCGGGAGGGCAGTGTGTCCACGTCGTCGGTTCAGCCAGTGGTCATGCCTGGAGGATGGGGAATCTTCGCCCAGACAAACTCCAAGAGCCTGTGCAAACATTTGCCTTCTCTGTCACTTTTCCTCATTGGCGACGAGGAGGGGGGGCTTCGACCCACCTCTTCAAGGAAATGCCTTAAAGCTGGACACGCCCCGCGCACGGAGCCCACAGGTGGGCCCCACACTGTGGCATGTGCCGGGGGCAATGGCAAGGCTCCCTCCCCTCCCTCTACCAGTGTACGGTCAGACCCATACCTGGGGGTTGCACCTCCGATTGCTCTCCCCCCCCCCCCCCCCCCCCCCCACCAAACTACTCTGCCATTGGGTTTCCTTACATCTTCCTCTTCTGACACTCCATCTCCCCTGCCCACAACCCCTAAGTAAAGGCACATCGGCGAAGAACAGGTGTTTTGGAAGTGGTTATGACGCACTCCAGCGTAGAATAGCCAAGGCTCGTTGTCAAAACCCGTGCATGGACGACGGACCATTGGGTAAGGGTAGCGAAGGGCTGGGTATCTCCCGGTGATCACTGGAGCTTGCCGTCTCTTCTTTCAAAGTGATTTTCATTCGTGGGATCATCGCCAGAAGCAAAGCCCCCCCCCCCCCCCGCCCGAGGGCATGAGGGCAACATCCCGGGGGCTGGCACGGAGTCTTTCTGCTGCGATTTGGCTCTGAAATGAAAATGAAAATCGCTTATTGTCACAAGTAGGCTTCAAATGAAGTTACTGTGAAAAGCCCCTAGTCGCCACCTCCCGAACATCCCCCAGGGTCTCGCTTTCCTGCCCCCCCCCCCCCCCCCCCCCCCAGGGATGGCTGTGGGTGAGTTCAGAGTTGAGAGTGACCAGTCGAGGCGTCTCATTTGCAGACAGGGTTACCGGCCCAGGCTGTCCAATGGCGAGTGACATTTATTATACGATGCTCGTATCGCAGTGCAGCCAGCAGGGAACTGGAGGAGGCCCTTCAGCCCCTCAAGTCTGTACTGCCATTCCTTCAAAACTTGCTGCCCGTGCCCACATTGCAATCCTCTCATTGCCTGTGGGACGTACCGAGGTTGTGAAAGGCGCTATATAAATGCAAGTCTTTTGCCTCTACCCCAGTTGCCGCCGTTCGCTCCGTATCCCTCACCCAACAGAAATCCGACAATTTCAGTCCTGGCAGAGCTCCCTGCTGACATCCTCGGGTGAGGGAGCGAGTTCCAAATCCCCCCCCCCCCCCCTCCCCAAATTGGAAAGATGTTTCCTGACTTTACCCCAGAGCAGGCCGGACGTTAATAAGACTGCGCCCCCCCCGCTAGTGGATTTCCCCTCCCCGGGGATCACCGAGACGATGTTGAGGCGATTGCTGCAACCCTGTTCGGCGGTCTAGCAGGCAGGCCGAAACCCGGGACTTACGCCAATTTAACTTTGCCCACTCCTCACCTACCCTGCGAATAACAACTACTTGCATTTATGTAGCCCCTCTGAAGTAGGAAAGTATCTCAAAATACCTCGCAGAAGCGTCATCCAACAATCTGCCGCTGAGCGACGTGAGGAGGTATTAGGGCAGGCTACCCAAAGCTTTATAGAAGAGATAGAGAGAGAGGGAGGTGGAAACGATTAAGGAAGAAATTCCAGAGTTTAGGGCCCAGGCATGTAAAAATCTTAATCCATCCAAACCCACGCCCACAGTCACATTCCCTGGCACACATGCTTTGGCAGGTCTGTGCCATGATGTCCTTGGTTTTGACCATAACGAGAACAACCTACATTCAGCGGCCCATTCGAGTGGGGGGGGGGGGGGGGGGGGGGCGGGGGGGGGGCATGCGTGCGTCAGTGAGTGCAACGGCTCAGGGGCCTGAACACATTTCACCTCCTCATGTTGCAGGACCAGACTCCTATGTATTTTTTTAATAGTTGTGTATTTTTTACCTGGTGCGATGGGAGCAAAGCAATTCTTGTTTTTTTTTTTTTTTTTGTAACATATTTCGCGCTGAAAGCAGGCGGGGATGGCCCAGGTTCCGGGCAAGGGCGCGTTTTGTATGACCTTTGCCCTTTTTTGTATTATCGGCCTGTCTGTGATAACTTGTGTGGGTTCGGGGTAGGTGTCAAACACAGTTTCTAATTCAGAAAAAAAAAAAGCACGAGGTGGGGGGACAAAAATACATTTGTTGAATGTTGTATAGTTTAATATTGTGAATGACTGAAAAACTAGGTCTTCAGGGGCCTAACATTGCAGTAAAACTGTACGATATTTGCCAGACAGCACTGACCTCATGTGTTTTGCTTTGTCACTGTGGGGAGTATATGTTTTGGGGTGATGGGGTTTATCGTAATGTTTGGTAGGGACTTCTTTAGAGCGGGCTTGTTTATCTATGTGGGGGAATATAAAGGGAGTGTGGAATGTCACAATGTTGTCACTGGATGTAATGGTTTGGGTGTTAATGGGAGAGCAGACTCGCTCACACACTCACCCACACCCACAGGCACACTCACATGAGCACACACACACATTCACCACACACATAGTGACACGCAACACACACTCGCACAGGTGCAAACCTACAAACACACACTCACCATACACAATGACACGCAACACACTCGCACAGGCACTCAACCACGAACACACTCGCCGCGCACAATAACACACAACACACACTCGCACAGGCGCGGACCCACGAATACACACTCGCCACACACTAACACGCAACTCATTCATTCACACTCACTCACTTGTGCATAGTCGCACAGACACACACACACTCACCTCACACAGTGACACACAACACACACTCGCACAGCTGCGTAGACACACACATATATACACTCACACTCACTCGCTCACACCCACACACTCGCTCACACCCACACACTCTCATTCGTGCATACTCGCACACAGATACACTCACCACACAGTGACCTGTAACGCACACTCGCTCACTAACACGCTCGCGCAGGTGTGTAGACACACACTCCCATATATACGCACTCAGACACACTCGCTCACATCCACAACTCACTCACTCGTGCACAGACACACACACTCACCACACACACACACAGTGACACACAACACACGCTCGCACAGCTGCGTAGACATACACTCACATATATACATGCTCTCACACACTTGCTCACACCCACAGTCACGCACACCAGCACAATCCCTCTGAAATGTAAGTGACTGAATCAGCCGGGCATCTCAAACAGCTGCCCATCCGGGGAGGAGGGTTGATGCCCTCTAGCCCCCAGAGTCAGAAGGTGGTGGTTTTGAGTACCCACCCCAGAGATTTGAGCGCGTAAGGTAGGCCGACACTCCCCGGGACCATTGCTCCACTGTCGGTGGAGCTGTCTTTTGGTCAGGACGTTAAACTGAGGCCACCGTCTGCGCCCTCAAGCGGACGTTAAAAAGATCTGGTGGAAATATTCGAGGCAGACGGGGGGAGTTCTCCCCAGTCACTGTGTATCCCCCGCAACACACATCACTGAAAAATAAACAACTATCTGGCCATTCACCGCGTTTCCCACATCGCAACTTCAGAAGTACTTCATTGGCTGTAGAAATGTTTGGCTTGTTGTATAAATACTTCACCCAGGCGTTAATCAGGGAAAGACCGAGCCTGCTGGGTTTTCCGTGCTTGTTGAAATCCAGTGACAACATTGTAAAGATGGGGAGGGGAAAGGGAGGGGGGGGGGGGGGGGGGGCAAGTATTTTGTGAAAATACCGTCAGCCCGCGTTTTAAAGAACAAAATGTTTTTAATGGATTTTTCTAAAGTTGAACTTCAGTGAAAAAGCAAGCTGCTTGCATCATCTGAATTAAAAAAACAAAAGTACCAGATTCGGAGAGTGTGACTGGCTTGTGATTTATCCTCCCGCTGCCTTTGCGACAGGAACGTGAACATTCGGAGAGCTGAACATTCACCCACGCTCCATCTGGCCACCGTCTTGTCTGTCCGATGGGATTGCAGTTTCCTTTCGAGCCCACGCTGAGCGGTGCTTGGCCGACCAGTAGAGGGCACTGTGGTTTGACCTCAGGACCCCCCCCCCCCCCACGCACACACACACACACACACACACACACAAACCTCGTCCCAGGTTGAGGGGGGGGAGGGAGGTGGAGTTAATACCAGCCAATAGGGTCCCACCCTGCTGCTGGAATCCTTGTCCGTATCTTCGTCACCGCTAAGCCAATGATTCTTCGCGGCAGAGTGAGAATGCGCCCGGATTGGGTACGGGGTAGATTGGGGCGGAGCTGCGATGGCTCCCGCCACTACCGTACCCCTCCCCCCTCCTCCTCGTCTTCCCAACCCCATCGTAGTCGAAGGGTTCCCCACAGCGACCTCTGGAGGACAAAGGGGCATTGCACGTGGAAGGGCCGAGAAGGGCCGGCACGGTGGCGCAGTGGTTAGCACTGCTGCCTCACGGCGCCGAAGTCCCAGGTTCGATCCCGGCTCTGCGTCACTGTCCGTGTGGAGTTTGCACATTCTCCCCCGTGTCTGCGTGGGTTTCGCCCCCACAACCCAAAGATGTGCAGGGTAGGTGGGTTGGCCGCGCTAAATTGCCCCGCAATTGGAAAAAATTAAGTGGCTACTCTAAAATTTATATATTTTTTTAAATGGAAGGGTCAACTCCCCACTCGACAGACTTGGGCTCGTAAAGCAGACGGAGACCCAGTGCCAGAAGGGGCTGGATGCCATTCTATAGACGAAGGAGTCGAGAGACCGGGGTGGGTTGAAGCAGCCGGCAAAGTGAAGTTAAAATTGCAACCAGATCTGCCGTGATGGTGGTGGGGCCCCTCAGTCCCTACTGAGGGAGTGCTGCACCGCGGAGGTGCCGTCATCTTTGGACGAGACATTAAGCTGTGGCTTTAACTGTCTCCACAGGTGCTGCAAGAGGTCCCATGGACACATCTGAAAGAAGATCAGGGGAGAGTCCGCCAGTGTCCTGGGCAAAACGTATCCCTCAACCAACCTGGCTAAAACAAATAGATGACTGGATCTCCCATTAGTAGAGGGGTCAATAACCCGGGGGGGCGGGGGGGGGGGGAGACACACGTAGATTTAAGGTAAGAGGTTTAAGGCCGAGAGGAGAGTTGAGGAAAATGGATGGTGGAGTCAGAAACTCGAAACATTTAAGAAGTGTTTAGATATTCACTCGCCCTGCCGTGACCTCCAGGGCTATGGGCCAAGCACTGGAAAATGAATGGAATGAAATGAAACTCGCTTATTGCCACAAGTAGGCTTCAAATGAAGTTACTGCGAAAAGCCCCTAGTCGCCACATTCGGCGCCTGTTCGGGGAGGCTGGTACGGAATTGAACCGTGCTGCTGGCCTGCCTTGGTCTGCTTAAAAGCCAGCGATTTAGCCCTGTGCTAAACCAGCCCCTCCTGTGCTAAACCAGCTCTAAATGGGGTTAGAACAGGTAGATCATTGTTGACCGGCGTGGACCTGGTGGGACAAATGGCCTGCTCCTGTGCTGTGAGCATCTATGAATCTTGCTGTGCGCAAAAATGGCTGCTGTGTTTGCAACAAGACAAAAGTGACTCAACTTCAAAATGACTTTAAGCTGTTAAGTGCATTGGGGGCCTCGCAAGATTGTGAAGGGTGCTATAAAAATGCAGGCGCGTCGGAACCCCAAACGTGGAGGGCTGTAGGCGCAGTGGATAATTCCCCTGCAAAATAGTACTGGCCGTGGAGGCCGCCTATGTTCACCCGAGAGGGCAGACGGGCCCTGGGCTTAATCTTTCACCCAAGAGTGCAGCGCTCCCTCAGTACCAGCACCAAGAGCATTGACCTCAACATTCGTCCTCGAGTGGGACTCGAACCTTTCTGACTGGGAGGGGAGTGGAAGACCAAACCTGATCCTCATTCAGACTCCATCGTTCCCACAGCCCCTATTTCGGACTGGACCAGACTGTTTGTAGTCACTTTTGCCTATATGACCCCAGGCTGAGGTTCCAACCTCGCTATTCCTCCTCAGCCCAAGTGCTCTCTGTTACCACCCTGTAACGAGACACAATTCCGCCCCTTCGCCCACCCCACTGCTGGAGTCCTTGTCCGTATCTTCATTACCTTCAGACTCCCATGGCTGACTTTACCTCTCCCACTTTAGATCAGCTTCGACCGATCTAGAATTCTGCACCTTTCATAGAATTTACAGTGCAGGAGGCCATTCAGCCCAATGAGTCCGCACCGGCCCTTGGAAAGAGCACCCTACTTAAGCCCACACCTCCACCCTAACCCAGTAACCCCACCTAACCTTTTTTGGACACTAAGGGGCAATTTAGCACGTCCAATCCACCTAACCTGCACATCTTTGGACTGCGGGAGGAAATCGGAGCACCCGGAGGAAACCCACGCAGACACGGGGAGAACGTGCAGACTCCGCACAGACAGTGACCCAGCGGGGAATCGAACCTGGGACCCTGGCGCTGTGGAGCAACTGTGCTAACCACTGTGCCGCCCTCTATCCTATTCCAGGTTTAAGTCTGTCCCAACACTGTGGGTTGTGCGCATACCTCACCGACTGCAGCGGCTCAAGAAGGCAACTTTGTGCCACCTTCTCGAGGGCAATTAGGGATGGGCAATAAATGAAGGCCTACCCAGCGATAGCCACAAATTAATTCTTTTTAGCTTCGTGTCCTCGCTGACGGCAATCGCTGTAATCTCTCCCAGCCAGCAATCCTGAGCGCTTCCTTGGCTATTTTCTCGTATTCTGCTTCTACCCTGCCTTCACCCTATCGGGTGCGACGGTACCTTCAGTGCCCAAGGCTCTCTTTCCCCCCCGCCCCCCCCATGAATGCTGGAATCCTCTCTCTAAACCCCTCCGCCTTTACAGATCTCGCTCCTCTCAAACCTCTTTTTGTTTTCCTAAAAAACCCTCCACATCTTTCACCTTTGATTTGAGGTCCGTTGCTTCTTTAGGACTTTGTTCCTTTTTTTTTCTCAGAGTCTGTTTTGAATTATCGAACAAACTCCCCTCCCCACGCTCTGTTCATCCATCACCCCACCGTGAGCAGTGCCTGGTTAAGCAACACCTCGTTTTTCAAATTCCTGCTTACAAATGCTCCTCCCTCCCCTCCTCAACGCGGACGTGAATCTGGCCCCCCTCCTTATCCCTGTAAACCCCTCTAGCCCCCCCCCGCTGAGATCTCTGTGCTCCTCCTATTCCAGCCTCCTCAGCAGCCCCCCCCCCCCCCCCCCCCCCGTTTCCATTGCTTCACCGTTGGCGGCCGTGCCTTCACCTGCCTGGGCGACAAACTCCAGAACTCCCTGCCCGAATCCTCTCCGCCTCTCCCACTTCTCCGCCGCGAAGGCACAGCTTAGAACTGAACACTTTGACCAATCTTTCGCTGATCTTCCCTCACATCTCCTTACGTGGCAGTGTGTCAAATGCCAGGGCAGCACGGTGGGCGCAGAGGGTTAGCCCTGCAGCCTCACGGCGCCGAGGTCCCAGGTTCGATCCTGGCTCTGGGTCACTGTCCGTGTGGAGTTTGCACATTCTCCCCCGTGTCTGCGATGGTCTCGCCCCCACAACACAAAGATGTGCAGGGTAGGTGGATTGGCCACGCTAAATTGCCCCTTAATGGGAAAAAATTAATTTATATATTTTTAAAAAGTGTCAAATGTTGTTTTATATCGCCCCTGTGAAGCATCTTGGGGACGTTTTATGACATTAAAGGTGCTATATATATATAAATTGTCGCTGGCTACTATAAAGTCGCTTTCACATCCTCAGGAAGTCAGAGAACGCTTGACAACTCATGAATTATTTCTGAAATGTAGTCATTCTCACACAGCATGGTAAGAATCCTTCATAGTCCGAGATAAATGAGTTATTCCGGGGGATGTTGGTTGAGGGAGACGTGTTGGTCAGGAAACCGGGAAACTCTTGTTCAAAATAGTCAAGGGTCAAGACTTTTGCATCTACCGCAGATTCCAGAGTTTTACAGCAAGGAAAGGAACCCTTCGGGCCATAATGTCTGTGCCGACTTTGAGCACCTATCTCTTCTAATTCCATTTTCTGTCACTTGGTCCGTAGCCTTGTGTGCTGGGGCGGTTCAAATACTCACCTAAATGCTCCTTTTTTAAACATAAATTTAGAGTACCCAATTCATTTTTTCCAATTAAGGGGCAATTTAGCGTGGCCAATCCACCTATACCTGCACATCTTTTGGGTTTTGGGGGCGAAACCCACGCAGACACGGGGAGAATGTGCAAACTCCACACGGACAGTGACCCGGGGCCGGGATCGAACCCGGGTCCTCAGCGCCGCAGTCCCAGTGCCAACCACAGTGCCCGCAGCCCAGGTACATCCAGTGAATCTCCTCTGCACCCTCTCCACTGCAATCACATCCTTCGCATAATGTGGTGGCCAGAACTGCACACAATACTCTAGCTGTGGCCTAACGAGTGTTTCACACAGCTCCATCATCACCTCCCTGGTCTCCTGGCTAATAAAGGCAAGTACCCCAATTGCCTTCTTAGTCGTGCATTTTATTCTTCCATTGGTGTGGGCGTTGCTGGACCAGGCCCGGCCTTGAACTGAGTGTCTGCCTCGGCCATTTCAGAGAGGGGCAGTTAAGATTCACGTGTAGGCCAGACCGGGTAAGGACGGCAGATTTCCTTCCCTGAAGTGACATTAGTGAACCAGATGGGTTTTTACAACAATCGATGATCGTTGTCACGTTCGCCGTTACAGAGACCAGCTTTCAATCCCATATCTTATTCATTGAATTTAAATTCCACCAGCTCCCAGGGTGGGATTTGAACCCACAATCCCAGGGCTACTAGTCCAGTGATATTACCCCTCAAGCCACCCAGTCTTACTTGATGGGCCGCATGGCCTCCTTCTGCACTGTAAATTCTATCTATTCTATTCTACTCGTGATCTCCAGCACTCCCTCTGAGCCAGAAAGTTGCAGGTTCAAGCCTCACTACAGGATTAACATTCGCAGAGCAGTCTTGAGGGAGTGCCGCACTGTGAGAAGGTCAGTGCCGAGGGAGTGCTGCACTGTCAGAGGGTCAGTACTGAGCGAGTGCTGCACTGTGAAAGGGTCAGTGCCGAGGGAGTGCTGCACTGTCAGAGGGTCAGTGCCGAGGGAGTGCTGCACTGTCAGAGGGACAGTACTGAGGGAGTGCTGCACTGTCAGAGGGTCAGTGCCGAGGGAGTGCTGCACTGTCAGAGGGACAGTACTGAGGGAGTGCTGCACTGTCAGAGGGACAGTACTGAGGGACTGCCGCACTGTCAGATGGTCAGTACTGAGGGAGTGCTGCACTGTCAGAGGGTCAGTATTGAGCGAGTGCTGCACTGTGAAAGGGTCAGTGCCGAGGAGTGCTGCACTGTCAGAGGGTCAGTGCCGAGGGAGTGCTGCACTGTCAGAGGGGCAGTACTGAAGGAGTGCTGCACTGTCAGAGGGTCAGTACTGAGGGAGTGCTGCACTGTCAGAGGGTCAGTACTGAGGGAGTGCTGCACTGTCAGAGGGTCAGTACTGAGGGAGTGCCGCACTGTCAGAGGGTCAGTACTGAGGGAGTGCTGCATTGTCAAAGTGTCAGTACTGAGGGAGTGCTGTACTGTCAGAGGGTCAGTACTGAGGAGTGCTGTACTGTCAGAGGGGCAGTACTGAGGGGGAGCTGCACTGTCAGAGGGTCAGTACTGAGGGAGTGCCGCACTGTCAGAGGGTCAGTACTGAGGGAGTGCAACACTGTCAGAGGGTCAGTACTGAGGGAGTGCTGCACTGTCAGAGGGTCAGTACTGAGGGAGTGCTGCACTGTCAGAAGGGCAGTACTGAGGTAGCGCTGCACTGTCAGAGGGGCAGTACTGAGGGAGCGCTGCACTGTCAGAGGGGCAGTACTGAGGGAGCACTGCACTGTCAGTACTAAGGGAGTGCTGCACTGTCAGAGGGTCAGTACTGAGGGAGTGTTGCACTCAGAGGGTCAGTACTGAGGGAGTGCTGCACTGTCAGAAGGGCAGTACTGAGGTAGCGCTGCACTGTCAGAGGTGCAGTACTGAGGGAGCGCTGCACTGTCAGAGGGGCAGTACTGAGGGAGCACTGCACTGTCAGTACTAAGGGAGTGCTGCACTGTCAGAGGGTCAGTACTGAGGGAGTGTTGCACTGTCAGAGGGTCAGTACTGAGGGAGTGCTGCACTGTCAGAAGGGCAGTACTGAGGTAGCGCTGCACTGTCAGAGGGTCAGTTCTGAGGGAGTGTTGCACTGTCAGAGGGTCAGTACTGAGGGAGCACAGCACAGTCAGAGGGTCAGTGCTGAGGGAGTGCCGCACTGTCAGAGGGTCAGTATGGAGGGAGTGCCGCACTATCAGAGGGTCAGTACTGAGGGAGTGCCTCACTGTCAGAGGGTCAGTACTGAGGGAGAGCCGCAGTGTCAGAGGGTCAGTGCTGAGGGAGTGGTGCACTGTCAGAGGTGCTGTCTTTTGGATGAGGAGTTGAACCAATACAGGGGCTGGTTTAGCACAGTGGGCTAAACAGCTGACTTGTAATGAAGAACAAGGCCAGCAGCGTGGGTTCAGTTCCCATACCGGCCTCCCCGAACAGGAGCCGGAATGTGGCGACTAGGGGCTTTTCACAGTAACTTCATTGAAGCCTACTTGTGACAATAAGTGATTATTATTATTAAACCCTGTCTGCTCTCTTAGGTGGCTGTAAAAGATGCCAAGAAGAGTAGGGGAGTCTCCCCCTTCCCCCGCCTTGGCTGACATTGATCCCCCGACCAACATCACTGGGCCGGTGCAGACTTGATGGGTCGAATGGCCTGCTTCTGCGCTGTAAATTCTACGATTCACTAAAAACAAATTGGTCAGCAAAATCACATTGCTGTTTTGGGATTTTGCTGTACCCAAATTGGCTGCTGTGTTTGCGAAATTACAACAGTGATCACTCGGACACCAAACGTTAGCTCCGTTCTCTCTCCACAAATGCTGCGGACCTGCCGCCCGCAGAATCCCTACAGTGCAGGATGAGGCCAATCGGCCCCTCGAGTCTGCAGCGACCCTCCTAAAGAGCATTGACACTCCCAGAGTAATACCGAGGGAGTGCTGCACTGTCTAGGCCCATTCCCCCGCCCTATCCCCGCCCAACCCCATATCCTAACCTGCACTTCTTTGGACTGTGGGAGGAAGCCGGAGCACCCGGAGGAAACCCACGCACACACGGGGAGAACGTGCAAACTTCACACAGTCACCCGAGGCTGGAATCGATCCTGGGATCATGGTGCTGTGAGGCAGCAGTGCTAACCACCATGGCGTACCTGCATTTTCTGTTTGGTACATAGTTCAGGAAGCACAGCATTGGCTGCAACGGGCTTCTGAAAAGTAATCGGGTTGTGACAGGGTCACCTTTCCAAGCGCTCTGACCCAGCCTCGCGCCATCAGTGGTCTAACCCAGGCATTGTCAAACTCGGGGGCGCGACCCCGCGGGTGGATCACGGGCGGGTGTCGGGAGGGTCGCGGAGCCATCCGTCGCGGCGCTCCCGATCGCGCAAATCTGCGCGCAGCAGCCGGCTGTTAATAATGGCGGCTGCAAGCGGCCTTCAAAATGGCCGTGATCATGTGAATCAAATATGGCCGCACTGCGCCTGCGTGCCTGATCATCGGTGCGCAGGCGCAGTGTGGCCGCTTCTTTTTTTAAACGGTCGCAGCTTTTTGTTTTACAAGTTCGGGGGGGTTTTATTCATTTATTTTGTTCATTTAATTTTTATTTTTTTCATTTCATTTAATTTTTATTTTTTTCATTTCATTTCATTTTTCTTTTTCTTTATAAGTTCGGGGGGGGGTTTATTTGATAAAGTTTTACAGGAACAAAATGCAGAACTTTGGACAGATGGAGACTCAATACTTCCCAACACCGGAAGGCTTCACCTTCATCCAACAGGTTCCATTGGAGGAGCGAGTACGAGGGCCGAAAGGGACCCAAAACCATTTCCTCCATTTTTGTCAGCAGCAAACAAGTAAGAGAAAATGGTGGGTCACGAAGATCGGCCGGGTTGGGTCCCGAAGGTTGGCCGGTTGGTAAAAATGGGTCCCCGGGGGGGGGGGGGGGCAGCACGGTGGCGCAGTGGGTTAGCCTTGCTGCCTCACGTCGCAGAGGTCCCAGGTTCGATCCCGGCTCTGGGTCACTGTCCGTGTGGAGTGTGCACATTCTCCCCGTGTCTGCGTGGGTCTCGCCCCCACAACCCAAAGATGTGCAGGGTAGGTGAATTGGCCACGCTGAATTGCCCCTTAATTGGAAACAATGAATTGGGTACTCTAAATTTATAAAAAATAAAAAGTAAAAATAAAAAATGGGTCCCCGGAAAAAAAGTTTGAAGAACACTTGTCTAACCTGCCCTTAGCTCAGTCTCCGGATAGAGCGGCTCGGCCATTTAGGATTGACATGAGGAAGAGTTTCTTGAGAGTGGTGAAGAGGGCCAGGCTCCACCACTGAGCAAGTTCGAGATGGAGGGATCTGGGGATAGTACAGGGAAAGAATCATTGAGATAGACGATCATCCTGGTCCTTGAATGGGGGCAAGCTCGAGGGGCCGAATGGCCTATTCTCCCCATGCTCAGACCAACCAGTGACCAATCGGAAGGCAAACAATGTCTTCATTATCTGCTTGGCTGAGCGTTGATCATCTCCAATATTGTTTATAATTAACAAAATGAAAGTAGTAGGAAAAGGAACCAATTTTTTTTGAGGCCTCAATGATTTTTCTTTGTGGATGTTGCCCGGAGTGGCGTCCCAGAGATTAATCTCAGATTCCTGTGGATTCCAGAGTTATCCTGGAGGATTCGCAATTTAAGAAGCAGAAGGGAGCCCGAGTTTGATGTTAGATCTGAAGATGGGGGGGGCCTCCTAAACCATTAAGCTCCCTCCGGGGCCTAGGTTTTTGCACTCAAAGTCCCCAGGCCGGGCCTTGAACCCACAACCCGAGGAGGCCGCAAAATTGACGATCAGGGCTAATTCCCAGATCGCAAAGCTGTCGAGTGCAATTAAATTCTGACCTGCCTTCCCTCTTAAGCTTGGTTTCCCTACTTAGGGTCGGTTGGGGGGTGGGTGGGGGAGTGGGAACGAGACTGGGAGGGAGAGAGAGCGAGGGAGTCACAGGCATGGGTCACGTTGCTGCGAGCAACTTGTCAAAGTGTCTGGGGCCCAGGTCTCCCAGTTTGAACTCTCAAGCTGCTCCTCGGGGAGCTTTCTGAATGGGGGGCGGGGTGGGCAGGAAAGCTCAAATCTTTCCTTTTTTTCCTCAAGAGAAACATTTGGTAAGGCAGATGTTCATTTCACCTGAAGGGCTTTGACCTACGCACCTGTGCTGGCCGGGAGCTCGGGATGGATTGGGCCCAGTCTCTGGGCCGCAGCCTTGGCGTCGCCGTGGAGACAGCCCTATTGATTGGACCTGACCTAGATAAGTGACGGTGACCTGTGGCCTGTGACCTGATGGGGGTCACTGGGCAGTCAAGTACAGAGAGGAGTTTGATCCTCCTCTCCCTAACAACTCCACCCCCCCCCCCCCAACCTCCCTGTACCCCCTGAGAGACAAGGGATATCTCTCGATCACTCGGAGCCCATGTTCATTGTCGTCAGGTCGGGAGGACTCCCGTTTGGCATCAGCAACCATCTTGTTTTCAATGTTTTCAGGAGACCCAGAGGCCCTGCCCTTCCCCAATTTATTAACTTCAAAACACGGAAAACCCTGGCCACAGTCTCCTGAACTCCTAAAACCTCAGGATAGTTCGCTGCTCCCCATTCCTTGTCGCTCCCCTCTGATGACTCGAATAGAATTTTTTCCACCCGCCACTTGTCATGTTCCTGTGAGACTCCTTATTTTTTTTAACCATGTCCCCATGGTTCCTTCGCGAAGGGCGACAGTCTGAAGTTGCCCGCTCCTGTTGGGCTATGATGGTTCCCATACGAGGCAGGGTTCGATGGGCACTGGATGCCAATGATGCCAGCTGCCTTGGCCTAGTGATCAAGGCCGAGTTTCAAAGTACCAGATCACAGTGAGGTCTGTTCGATACGCCTTCCCACCACCCGCCCAGGCACATCTGCCAAGTTGAGCGATCTTTCACACTACCTGTACGAGCAGTGAAGTGAAAGGTTAGGAACAAGGGTGGGCCATTCAGCCCCTCGAGCCTGTCCCATCATTTAGTGAGATCATGGCTGATCTGTGACCTAACTCCGTATACCTGGGCAGCACGGTGGCACAGTGGTTAGCACTGCTGCCTCACAGAGCCGAGGTCCCAGGTTCGATCCCGGCCCCGGGTCACTGCCCGTGTGGAGTTTGCACATTCTCCCCGTGTCTGCGTGGGTTTCACCCCCACAACCCAAAGATGTGCAGGGTAGGTGGATTGGCCACGCTAAATTGCCCCTTAATTGGAATAAATGAATTGGGTACTCTAAATTTATTTTTTTAAACTCTGTATACCTTAATATCTCTGCTTAACAAAAATCTATTTCGGATTTAAAATGAACAATTGGAAAAGGTGCAAAGGAGATTTACCAGGATGTTACCTGGAATGGAGAGTAGGTCTTACGAGGAAAGGTTGAGGGTGCTCGGCCTTTTCTCATTAGAACGGAGAAGGATGAGGGGCGTCTTGATAGAGGTTTATAAGATGATCGGGGAATAGATAGAGTAGACAGTCAGAGACTTTTCCCCGGGTGGAACAAACCATTACAAGGGGACATAAATTTAAGGTGAATGGTGGAAGATATAGGGGGGATGTCAGAGGTTGGTTCTTTACCCAGAGAGTAGAGGGGGCATGGAATGCACTGCCTGTGGAAGTAGTTGAGTCGGAAACATTAGGGACCTTCAAGCGGCTATTGGATAGGTACATGGATTACGGTAGAATGATGGGGTGTAGATTAATTTGTTCTTAATCTAGGACAAAATTTCGGCACAACATCGTGGGCCGAAGGGCCTGTTCTGTGCAGTATTTCCTATATTCTATGATCTCGCTTCAACTGTTGTGTGTGGGCGAGAGCTCCAAACCTCTTGAGTGACAAAGTTTTTCCTAACATCTCTCCTGAACGGTCTGGTCCTAATTTTTAGACTATTCCTCCTAGTCTTAGAATCTCTAACCAGTGAAAATAGTATATCTTTATCTACCCGGCCTTTCCCTGTTAATATCTCGAATACTTGGATCAGGGGTGAAATTCTCCGTTATCGGCGGAAAGTCCGCCGATCGGCGCAAAAAACGGCGCAAATCCGACTTGCGTCACGTCGGAAAAATGGGTCGATAGTCTCCGGCCCGAAATGGGCTAGCAGCGACGTAACGGGATCCGCGTTTGCGCAGTGGTTCACGCCGTGCAGCGTCATACGCGCTGCACGGCGTGACGGCTCATAAGGCCGCGCTGCTCCCCCCCACCCGACCGCAACACCCGACCGCAACACCCGACTGGATGGCTAGCCGTCGCTCAGCCCCGAGGTTCGAGTCACGCGATGTGGAGGCGCTCCTGGACGCGGTGGAGCAGAGGAGGGACGCCCTGTATCCCGGGCACGGCCGCAGAGTTGCCCCACGCCACAGCCGGCGTCTGTGGAGGGAAGTGGCAGAGGCCGTCACCGCTGTGGCCCTGACACCACGGACAGGCACCCAGTGCCACAAGAAGGTGAACGACCTCGTCAGAGCAGGCAGGGTGAGCCTCCCCCATATCCCCCCTCCCCCATATCCCCCCTCCCCCATATCCCCCCCTCCCCCATATCCCCCCCTCCCCCATATCTCCCCTCCCCCATATCTCCCCTCCCCCATATCCCCCCTCCCCCATATCCCCCCTCCCCCATATCCCCCCCACCCCCATATCCCCCCCTCCCCATATCCCCCCTCCCCCATATCCCCCCTCCCCCATATCCCCCCTCCCCCATATCCCCCCTCCCCCCCATATCCCCCCTCCCCCATATCCCCCTCCCCCATATCCCCCCTCCCCCATATCCCCCCTCCCCCATATCCCCCCTCCCCCCATATCCCCCCTCCCCCATATCCCCCCTCCCCCATATCCCCCCTCCCCCCATATCCCCCCTCTCCCATATCCCCCCTCCCCCATATCCCCCCTCCCCCATATCCCCCCTCTCCCATATCCCTCCCTCCCCCATATCCCCAAGTGAATCCAGCCCTAACCTTAACCTCTGCAATGCACGCGCAACCGATGGCGTGCATTCATATACCTGCCTAACACTGTTGCCTTTTACCCCTGCCACCCCCCCCCCCCCACAGGAGAAGCGCGCACACAACAATAGGGAGCATGTGAGGACTGGAGGAGGGCCCGCTGATGAGAGGCCACTGACCGTACACGAGGAAAGGGCCCTGGAACTGGCTGGCGGACCTGAGGACCGGGAGGTTGCTGATGCAGAGGTCGGGGGCGTACTAGCGAGTGAGCCACCGACAGCCCGTCCCCATATCCCCCCTCCCCTATATCCCCCTCCCCCGTATCACCTGATCACTGCCTGATGTCTAACCATGCATGCTTCATTGTGTATCGCAGGACCAAACGTCCAGGCACCCATCCCCGCAGATGCAGACCGCCCGCAGGATGCCCCTCGGAGGCCACGGGAGACGGAGAGACCCGGACCCTCCAGCATGCGACGCCCGCAGGATGCCCCTCGGAGACCACGGGAGACGGAGAGACCCGCACCCTCCAGCATGCGACGCCCGCAGGATGCCCCTCGGAGACCACAGGAGACGGAGAGACCCGCACCCTCCAGCATGTGACGCCCGCAGGATGCCCCTCGGAGACCACAGGAGACGGAGAGACCCGCACCCTCCAGCATGCGACGCCCGCAGGATGCCCCTCGCACACCACGGGAGACGGAGAGACCTGGAGCAACATGGAGACGACACCCCCGTCACGTGCGGGAACGACCACCCAGCGATGAGGGGGGCAGCCACAGGCCCCCGTCACATCCGAGCCAGGACACCACTACCCAGGACACCACTACCCAGGACACCACTACCCAGGACACCACTACCCAGGACACCCCTACCCGGGACAGCACTACCCAGGACACCCCTACCCGGGACAGCACTACCCGGGACAGCACTACCCAGGAAGACGAAATACCGGACAGTGACTCAGAGTGGATGGGTGGAGACGAACCCCCACCCCAAAGTGCCATGGACTCAGAGTGGGACGAAGAGCACGACACAACGCCACTGCTGTCACCAACACCCTCCACCATCGCAGAAACACTCACCATGGTTGGGCACTTTAGTGATGAGGTGTCTGGTACACTCACTGGTGCGCACAACACAGCCGTCCCGGTACAGCAGGTGGAGGTAGGAGCAGCAGAGGGACCGGGCGGTCGGAGGGCAGCCCAGGCCAAGCGAACATCTGCCGCCCAGATGGATCCCGGGTTCCTGCAGTTACCACACCTACACATAGATCCGATGCAACCACCGACCCGGAGACGAGCGAAGAGGGTGACGGGCGGCTTGCGGCGGCTGCGGTCACAGGTGGAGGAGTCCACCCGCGTCCAGGAGCTGGGAGTGGTGCCGGTCATGCATGCCACCCAGGCTGACACCGCACGGGTGGCGTCCGCGGTGGAGGCAATGGGTGCGACGGTGTCAGACATGGGGAACGGTTTGCGAGGCCTGGGGCCTTCCGTGCAGGCGGCGTCTGTGGCCCAGGAAATGGCTGCCCTCTCACAGGAGGCCATGAGCCAGTGCCAGCGCCAGATGGCAGAGGCGCTCAACGCCATAGCCCAGTCTCTGCAGGCCATGGCCCAGTCTCAGCAGGCCATGGCCCAGTCTCTGCAGGCCATCGCTGAGGGCATCGGCGCCAGTGGCCATGTGCGAGCCGGCGTCGCACTGTCACAGACAGGGTTTGCCAACACCCTGGGCTCCATGGCTGCAAACCTGCAGACCCCTGTCGATACCAGCACGGGCCTCCAGGACTGGCAGCGCCAGATGTCGGGGGGGCGTCGGATGGCCAGTCCGTTCGCATCCACCACCCATGTAGAGGCCTGGGGGCCATCGGGCACCCCGAGGGAGGAGGAGGTGGTGTGGTCCATCCCGGCTCCCTCTGTAGGGGAGGTCCCGGTACACCGCGACACCTCGGACTCCCCCCCCTTCCGTCCCAGGTGCATCGGGGGGGCAACGGGCAGGACAGGCTGGCAGCTCGCCATCCCAGTCGCCCGGGCCGCAGCCTGGCCCATCTAGGCCAGGACGCCCCAGGAAACGGCCGCCAAAGGGATCCAGTGTCAGAGGGCAGGAATCACAGGAGTCCACCTCCAGTTCTGCTGTACCGTCTGGGGAACCACGTAGACGTAGTCAAAGGGCCCGTAAGGCCAAACAATTAGACACTGAGTAAGTTGGCACGGGTGCAGGGCACAGAAGAGTTTTAGGGGCTAGGGCACGTGCATGAACTCCTTTGGTCATTAAAGTCAATGTTACACCTACCGAAGCTGCCTTTGTACTCTGTCCAAAGTGTACGGGGGTGTCATGTACGTTGAGCGCAAGTGTGTGTGTGAGGGGTGGTCTTACCTCAGCCCCAGGTGAGTCTGCCCCCTTCCCCCTGGGCCGCCATCAACATCCCCCGGGCAGAGGACGGGTCCGTGCGCTGCAGTGTCACAGCCGCATGCAGGGATGGTCCGGGTGGATGGTGGTACTGTGGCCATGGGTCAGACATAGTCCAACGATGTAGAGCCAGGAGCTCATCGCAGGGCGGGTTGTCATCATCCTCCATGGCCTGCGATAGACACGCGTCCACCCGCAACTGTGTGAGCCCGGCCCGTTGTGCCGCAGGTGGATCGGCAATGGGGGGGGGGGGTGTGTGCATGCGGGTGGGGTGGGTGGGATTGGGGAGGGGGTGAGGGTGCTGGGTGGGTGGATGGGTGGGGGGTGTGGGTGGTCGGCTGTTGCCATGGTGTGCGGTCTGTGGCCATACTACCCGATTCCCACGCCCATCTAGTCAGTGAAGCGGGCGTCTATCAGTCTGTCCCGTGCCCGCTGGGCCAGCCGGTAACGGTGGACAGCCACCCGCCTGTGTCTACCCCGTCTGCCCTGACCATTGCCCCCATCCCCCTCATCTGGGGAGGACTGGGCCTCTTCCTGCTGCTCCTCCACTCCGCCCTCCTCTGCCTGCGGCACATCGCCCCTCTGCTGGGCTATGTTGTGCAGGACGCAGCACACCACAATGATGCGGCCGACCCTATCTGACCGATACTGGAGGGTGCCCCCAGAGAGGTCCAGGCACCTGAAACGCATCTTCAGCACGCCAAAGCGCCTCTCGATCACTCCCCTTGTCGCTACATGGGCATCATTGTAGCGGTTCTCCGCCTCATTGCGTGGCCTCCGTATAGGCGTCATCAGCCACGATCGCAATGGGTAGCCCCTGTCGCCCAGCAACCAGCCCCTCAGCCGGGGATGGCGTCCCTCGTACATGCCGGGGATGGATGACCGCGACAACACGAATGAGTCGTGTACACTGCCTGGGTGACGGGCGCAGACGTGCAGGATCATCATGCGGTGGTCGCAGACCACCTGTACGTTCATCGAATAGGTCCCCTTCCTATTAGTGAACACGGCCCTGTTATCTGCAGGTGGCCGCACGGCGATGTGCATCCCATCGATCGCGCCCTGGACCATGGGGAACCCGGCAATGGCAGAGAAGCCCACGGCCCGGGCATCTTGGCTGGCCCGGTCCACGGGGAAGCGGATGTAGCGGTGCGCCATGGCATATAGGGCATCTGTCACTGCCCGGGTGCACCGATGTCTGCGATATGCCGGACAGGTCCCCACTCGGTGCCTGGAATGACCCCGTTGCATAAAAGTTCAGGGCCACCGTAACCTTGACGGACACGGGGCGAGGGTGTCCCCCGCCAGTGCCACGCGGTGACAGGTGTGCCAGCAGGTGGCAGATGTGTGCCACGGTTTCCCGGCTCATCCGGAGTCTCCTCCTGCATTCCCGGTCCGTGAGGTCCTGGTATGACTGCCGGGGCCGGTACACACGGGGCGCCCTCGGGTGCCTCCGTTGCCGTGGGGCCGCGACGTCCTCCTCCCCCTCCTCGTCCTGTCGGTCAGGTGTCCCTCCAGCCTGGGCGGCTGCCGCCTGCCCCTCTGCGGCAGCCTGCGCTGCCTCTCTGGCACGCTCCTCCTCCTCCTCCTCCTCATCCAGGGCAAC
Source organism: Scyliorhinus torazame (assembly GCF_047496885.1). Lineage (NCBI taxonomy): Eukaryota > Metazoa > Chordata > Chondrichthyes > Carcharhiniformes > Scyliorhinidae > Scyliorhinus > Scyliorhinus torazame. Next base: position 14,291,422 of record NC_092731.1, on the reverse strand, counting down.
ATAGACATGAGCGGCTGCCACCATGGCGGCCAACATCTCTGGATGATCGGAAAACATGACGGCCTGGTGGGGGGGGGAGGGGAACGACGACATGTCATCATTGCCCATATCCCCTCCTCCCCCCAGCCAGGTGGCATGGACCGCATGGGTCCAACTGTTGGAGGCTGGCACCTGGCCAGGTGGACCAACACACTTGCCTCCCATCCCCCTCCTCGGCACGGACCCCCCCCCAACCTCCACCCCAGCACGGACCCCCCCCAACCCGCAACCTCCACCCCGGCACGGACCCCCCCCACAACCTCCACCCCGGCACGGACCCCCCCCCCCCAACCTCCACCCCAGCACGGACCCCCCCCCCAACCTGGCACGGACCCCCACCCAACCTCCACCCCAGCACGGACCCCCCCCCAACCTCCACCCCGGCACGGTCACCCCCCAACCTCCACCCCAGCACGGACCCCCCCCAACCTCCACCCCAGCACGGACCCCCCCCCAACCTCCACCCCAGCACGGACCCCCCCCCCAACCTCCACCCCGGCACGGACCCCCCCCCCCAACCTCCACCCCGGCACGGACCCCCCCCCCAACCTCCACCCCAGCACAGACCCCCCCAACCCCCAACCTCCACCCCGGCACGGACCCCCCCCAACCTCCACCCCAGCACGGACCCCCCCCGAACCTCCACCCCGGTACGGACCCCCCCCAACCTCCACCCCAGCACGGACCCCCCCCCCAACCTCCACCCCAGCACGGACCCCCCCCAACCTCCACCCCGGCACGGACCCCCCCCAACCTCCATCCCAGCACGGACCCCCCCCCCCAACCTATACCCCAGCACGGACCCCCCCCCAACCTCCACCCCAGCACGGACCCCCCCCAACCCCCAACCCGGCACGGACCCCCCCCCAACCTCCACCCCGGCACGGACCCCCCCCCCAACCTCCACCCCGGCACGGACTCCCCCCCCAACCTCCACCCCAGCACGGACCCCCCCCCCAACCCCCAACCTCCACCCCGGCACGGACCCCCCCCAACCTCCACCCCAGCACAGACCCCCCCCCAACCCCCAAGCTCCACCCCAGCACGGACCCCCCCGCAACCTCCACCCCAGCACGGACCCCCCCCCCCCAACCTCCACCCCAGCACGGACCCCCCCCAACCTCCACCCCAGCACGGACCCCCCCCAACCTCCACCCCGGCACGGACCCCCCACAACCTCCACCCCAGCACGGATCCCCCCCCAACCCCCAACCTCCATGCCGGCACGGACCCTCCCCCCCCAACCTCCACCCCGGCACGGACCCCCCCCCCCAACACGGACCCCCCCCAACCCCCAACCTCCACCCCAGCACGGACCCCCCCCCCAACCTCCACCCCAGCACGGACCCCCCCCAACCTCCACCCCGGCACGGACCCCCCCCAACCTCCATCCCAGCACGGACCCCCCCCCCCAACCTATACCCCAGCACGGACCCCCCCCAACCTCCACCCCAGCACGGACCCCCCCCAACCCCCAACCCGGCACGGACCCCCCCCCAACCTCCACCCCGGCACGGACCCCCCCCCCAACCTCCACCCCGGCACGGACTCCCCCCCCAACCTCCACCCCAGCACGGACCCCCCCCCCAACCCCCAACCTCCACCCCGGCACGGACCCCCCCCAACCTCCACCCCAGCACAGACCCCCCCCCAACCCCCAAGCTCCACCCCAGCACGGACCCCCCCGCAACCTCCACCCCAGCACGGACCCCCCCCCCCAACCTCCACCCCAGCACGGACCCCCCCCAACCTCCACCCCAGCACGGACCCCCCCCAACCTCCACCCCGGCACGGACCCCCCACAACCTCCACCCCAGCACGGATCCCCCCCCAACCCCCAACCTCCATGCCGGCACGGACCCTCCCCCCCCAACCTCCACCCCGGCACGGACCCCCCCCCCCAACACGGACCCCCCCCAACCCCCAACCTCCACCCCGGCATGGACCCCCCCCAACCTCCACCCCAGCACAGACCCCCCCCCAACCCCCAACCTCCACCCCAGCACGGACCCCCCCCCCCCAACCTCCACCCCGGTACGGACCCCCCCAACCTCCACCCCAGCACGGACCCCCCCCAACCTCCACCCCGGCACGGACCCCCCACAACCTCCACCCCAGCACGGATCCCCCCCCAACCCCCAACCTCCATGCCGGCACGGACCCTCCCCCCCCAACCTCCACCCCGGCACGGACCCCCCCCCCCAACACGGACCCCCCCCAACCCCCAACCTCCACCCCGGCATGGACCCCCCCCAACCTCCACCCCAGCACGGACCCCCCCCCAACCCCCAACCTCCACCCCAGCACGGACCCCCCCCCCCAACCTCCACCCCGGTACGGACCCCCCCAACCTCCACCCCAGCACGGACCCCCCCCAACCTCCACCCCAGCACGGACCCCCCCCCAACCTCCACCCTGGCACGGACCCCCCCCAACCTCCACCCCAGCACGGACCCCCCCCCCAACCTCCACCCCAGCACGGACCCCCCCCCCCCAACCTCCACCCCAGCACGGACCCCCCCCCAACCCCCAACCTCCACCCCGGCACGGACCCCCCCCCCAACCTCCACCCCGGCACGGACCCCCTCCCGGCACTCCCCCGGAGCCCAGCCTACTCTAACCACCCCCCCCCCCCGCCGCACACACACACACACACAACCCGAGACACACCTCTCCTCACGCAATCAGACTGCGGCCACGCCATCGCCTGCCCAGAGCCAACCCCCCAGGCCGTCACTCACCTCCACGCTGGTCGGCGTGAGCCTGGAGCACCGGGTCACGCCGATGAACAGGATGTTTGATTTATGTTGACGTGAACGGTCATCACGTCGACGGGACTTCGGCCCATCCGGAAGGGAGAATATCGGCAGGCCGAAAATCGGCTGCCTTGCGCAGACCCGTGACATTCTCCGCGGCAGCGGCGCCATTAACGCCCCGCCGACTTTTCTCCCTTCGGAGACTTCGGCGGGGGCGGGATTCACGGCGGCCAACGGCCATTCTCCGACCCTCTGGGGGGTCGGAGAATGACGCCCCAGATCTTTCCTTAATCTTCTAAATTCTAGTGAAAACTGGTCTGATTTGAGTAATCTCTCCTCCTAACTCAATCCCTGTAATCCAGGAATCATTTTGCGTTCCCTCCAAGGGCAAATATCCTTCCTGAGGTATGGTGCCCAGAACTGCTCACAGTAACTCCAAATGAGGTCTAACCAGGGTTTTGTAAAGCTGCAGCGTAATGTCTTTGTACTCCAATCCTCCAGATATAAAAGCTAGCATTCATAGAATCATAGAATTTGCAGTGCAGAAGGAGGCCATTCGGCCCATCGAGCCTGCACCAGCCCTTGGAAAGAGCACCCTACCCAAGCCCACACCTCCACCGTAACCCAGCAACCCCACCTAACCTTTTTGGACACTAAGGGGCAATTTAGCCTGGCCAATCCACCCCCACATCTTTTGGGACTTGTGGGAGGAAACCGGAGCACCCGGAGGAAACCCACGCAGACACGGGGGAGAACGTGCAGACTCCGCACAGACAGTGACCCAAGCCGGGAATCGAACCCGGGATCCTGGCGCTGTGAAGCAGCAGTGCTAACCACTGTGCTGCCGTGCTGCCTTTTCCATTCGCCTTTTTAAAAAATTATTTTCCGCACTTGTTCCTGACGTTTTTAGGATCTGTGTACCTGAACACCTCACCCAAGTCCCTCAGGACATCCGCTGTACTTAACCTCTCTCCATTTAGAAAGTACACTGCTCTATCTTTTTTTGGTCCAAAATGGATAACCTCACACTTGCTAACATTGAAATCCATCCGCCACAATTTGCCCATTCACCCAGTATGCCAACATCTCCTGGCAATTTTATGCTGTCGCCTAGGCTGTCTTCAATGCCACCTAACTTTGTATCATCCGCAAATTTGAATGAGTGGTAACAGCAAACACATCCTCGCCCACATCACCACATCATTTGCCAGCCCCGCCCGATTACTCGGTGCCACCTTGCGTGAGTGACCACCCCACCCCCGCTGACTGCCTCATAATCATTAACAAGGCCACAGACTCTGATCCCTCAATGGCGACTCCACCCCTCTACCTGGCCACGGTCCAACAGAAAACCAGTCTGCTCGCAGCCTTGGGGTCACATTTTGACCCCGCAGTGCAACACAGGTGGCACAGTGGTTAGCACTGCTGCCTCACCCAGCCAGGGACCCGGGTTCGATTCCGGCCTCGGGTCACTGCCTGTGTGCGGAGTCTGCACTTTCTCCCCCGTGTCTGCGTGGGTTTCCTCCGGGTGCTCCGGTTTCCTCCCACAGTCCAAAGCTGTGCAGGTTAGGTGGATTGGCCGTGATAAATTGCCCTTTAGTGCATAGGGATGTGCGGGTTAGGTGGGGTTGGGCGGGGGAGTGGGCCGAAGTAGGGGGCTCTTTCGGAGGGTCGGTGCAGGCTCGATGGCCCCCCTTCCCCCCCCCACCCAACCTTCCCGTGCCAGCCTCCCCGAACAGGCGCCGGAATGTGGCGACTAGGGGCTTTTCACAGCAACTTAATCGAAGCCGACTTGTGACAATAAGCGATTTTCATTTCTTTCTTTCTTTCTACAATCTCCTCCAGCCCGACAACCCTCCGCAATCTCTGTGCTCCTCCAATTCAGGCCTCTCTTTGACCATCGCCGATTTTAATCGCTCCGCCAGGGTGTCTTCAGCTGCCTGTAGCCCCGAGCCCTGGAATCCCTCCCTAAACCTCTCTGTCACACTCCCCTCCGTTAAAGTCGCCCTCACCCCCAAACCCCCCCCCCCAAAAAAAAAACTTCTGCCCAGCTACCCGAATATCCAGTGATTCGATATCAAATATTGTCGGGGGTAACACTCCTGCACAATGGGTCGGGTCGTTGCATTGTGGCAAAGATGCTATGTAAATGCAAGTTGTTGTTGTTGTGTACCGGGAAATGACCTGAAAATTACCCTTGTGAACCTCTGGTTAGGAAAACTCCCTGGTTTACCCGATGCTCTCCTTCCCAAATTGATGATTAGACTAAATCCTGTCCCGATAATTGAGTTTGAATATTAACTCTGTAGCCTGTGTTTATAGAGAGAGAGATAGAGTGGGCGTGAATGGTGTCTTACCCTAGAGAGAGAGAGTGAGAGAGGGCTTGAATGGTGATTTACCTGAGAGAGGGAGAGGGCGTGAATGGTGACTTACCCTGGAGAGAGAGAAAGAGAAGGGGAGAGAGAGCAAGGGTTAAACTGAGTCTTACCTGAGAGACAGAGAGTGGGAGAGGGAGAGAGAGAGAGACGAGAGAGATATAGAGAGAGGCAGGAGTAGCATTTCTACCCCAGTTCTCCACATGATGTTGGTTTAGTTTTGGATCCAGACCTCTGAGACTGCAGTTTTTTCTCCCTCCTGCTGATTGCACTGCCCCAGAATCTGGAGCTGTTAATTAAGTCGAAACATGCGCAGGCCTCGGCCTAAATAATGCCCCTCCACCCCTCTGAATCCCTGCCAGATTTAGTCTTGACATAAGGTTGTGATCCTCCCCCCACCGAGCACCCCCTTTAACAGAGGCCTTATGGTCGGCGGAGGGGGGTGGGTCCTTGGCTGTGCCAATAGACAGATTCCACTCCCCCTCTCCCCACCGGCCACAGGAGACCGGGAACAGATGTAGGTAATTTCTACCTGGGCACGGAGCAGCCTGGTAATTATAGTCCTGGTGTGTGGGGACTGCAGGTCGAGGTGGCACAGTGCCCAGCGATTTGCTCGCTGAGGCAAGGCAGCTGCCAAGATGGCCCAGCCTGACAGAGGTCAGTGTTGTACACAATGCCCGCTGCCAGGGAGAATTACCTCACTGATCCTTAGAAACTAAACAGATGACGATAAAAAACACTAATGGATACGCCAACCTTTGCTGCGGACCGGCCAGCCTCCCCCTTCCCCAGAAAAAAACCCATTGAGCTGGCAGGCTCCTCGATCCCACGCTAGGCCCAAAGTCCTCACACTTCTCAAGGGCAATGAATCCCGGCCTAACGAGGGAGGCCCAAATCCCGCAAATGAATTAAAACAAAACAGGCCGGATGGTGGGGGTCAGGGACGGTGGAAGGGGCCTCATGGGCGCCGAGGTCCCAGGTTCGATCCCGGCTCTGGGTCAGCGTCCGTGTGGAGTTTGCACATTCTCCCCATGTCTGCGTGGGTCTTACCCCCCCCCCCCCCCCCACACAACCCAAAAAGGTGTGCAGGGTAGGTGGATTGAGCTACGCTAAATTGCCCCTTATTTGGAAAAAAAAAAGAATTGGGCATACTCTAAATTCGCTTTACAAAAAAAGTGGTGGGCGGGATTCGGAGAAAGTGAGGAAAAAGAGAACAAAGCTCATACCTCTGAACTCGAGGGTCGTGGATTCAAACCCCTCCACATCCCCCCCCCCCCCCCACTCCAGGGAGCTGAAAATCTTAGGGAAAAACAGAGGGCCTGCAGCGCGATCAGAGATGCCGTCTCTCCGATAAGTGAGTCTCCTGCCTTTCCCTCTCAGGGAGAAGACCCCGGGCTCTATTCCGACGAAGAGGCCCCCCCCGGACTTCTCCCTGGTGTCCCAGTCGACATTCGTCTCTCAATCGACAGCACGGAATAAAAATAGATGATTTCACGGAAGGTTCCGGCACGGAACGAGGCCGCTGCGTCTGAACTGGCTCGCTGCAGGATTCACCTAAAGCCATGTCTCCTCGTAACCTTACACATTCTTCCTTTTCCGATAACAGTCTAATCTTCTCTTGGAAGCCTTGATTGAACCCGGTTCCACCACGCCCTCAGGCGGCGCATTCCAGACCCTCACCGCGCGCTGGGTTAAAAAAAGGTTTCTTTTTGTTCCTCCATTTTTGGCAATCACCTTAAACATAATAATAACAATCGCTTATTGTCACAAGTAGGCTTCAATGAAGTTACTGTGAAAAGCCCCTAGTCGCCACATTCCGCCGCCTGTTCGGGAGGCCGGTACGGGAATTGAACCCGCGCTGCTGGCCTTGTTCTGCATTACAAGACAGCTGTTTAGCCCGCTGTGCTAAACCAGCCCCGCCCAGTCGTGATCGTGCCACCAAATGGGGGGTGGTTTATTGCTACCCGACTCTGACCAGCCGCCTCGCGATTTTGAACACCTCGATCGGGTCTCCCCTCAACCTCAAAGTCCCAGCGTCTCCGATCTGCCCACGAGGTTCCCTGTCCCCGGGACCGTTCCCGTGAATCTTTTCTGCCCCTCTATTCACAGAATCCCCACGGTGCGCGAGGAGACCATTGGGCCCGTCGCGTCTGCACCGCCCTCCGAAAGCAGCACCCGACCTAGGCCCAATGCCATAACCCCAGCACGGTCATCCCACCTAACCTGCACATCTTTGTTGAAATGTGGGGGGGAGGAGACTCACGCAGACACGGGGAGAACGTGGAAACTCCGCACGGTCACCTGAGGTCGGAATCGAACGCGGGTCCCTGGCGCTGTGAGGCAGCAGTGCTAATCCGCCGTGCCGCCTCCTATTCATCAGCACATTGCTGTGTGTATGTGTGTGTGTGTGGGAGCTTGCTGTGCACAAAATGGCCACCATCTCCCCTCCCTCCCCCCTCCCAATCACACCTCCACGAGTGTTTAATTGGCTGTAAAGAGCCTTGAAGACACAATAAGAATGTACGGTGGTTCCTACTGTAGACGGATTGGAACGATGGGGGAAAGCGGGTCTAAAGGGAGGGCGAACATTAAGGAGTTAATGAGTCGATTCGCCGTGTCTCACTCAGCATCTGCTGCAGTGGATTTTCACTGTGTCACCCATCCCCCCCTTCCCCGTTCTCTCTCTCTCTCTCGCTCCCTTCCTCCCTCTTTCTTTCCCCTTCAGACACCTCCTGGGCCTCCCGTCCCATCCCCCGCCCCGCTCTCCCTCCCCTCCCCTCCCTCTCTAACCCGCAGGTGGTGTTTAAATAAACACAGGTGTCTGATTCTTGTTGGGAACTGGCAGCGAGCGGGGGCCCCCCAGTCGCTGCACCTCCGGCTACTCTTCTGTCTGGGCGCGCTCGCTGACCCCCGCGACCCCGGCTGTCTGGCCATCTGGGGTCAAGGAATCTCTCTCTCTCGGCGCTGGAGAGGCAACGTCGAGAGTGACCTTCAACCCTGACCCTGCGGGAGCCTCCGCCGTCCCCACAGCTCCTGGGTGCAGACTCGGGGACACTCGGCTCCTTCTTTCCAGCTCAGTAAACCTCGTCCAGCTCACTCCATCTGCAAAAGCTTTTGTTGCTCGGCTTAGGGTCAGACATGATGGAGAATCATGAGGGAGGCTCAGATTAAATAGAGCAGCAAACTCCCCCCCCCCTCCCCCCCCCCCCCCCCCCCCCCCCCACCCACACCACCAAATCACAAAATCCACTTCTTTTTAAAAAAATTTGGAGTACCCAATTCATTTTTTCCAATTAAGGGGGCAATTTGAGCGTCGCCTATCCACCTACCCTGCACATCTTTGGGTTGTGGGGGCGAAACCCACGCAGACACGGGGAGAATGTGCAAACTCCACACGGACAGTGACCCAGAGCCGGGTTCGAACCTGGGACCTCGGTGCCGTGAGGCAGCAGTGCTAATTCACTGCACCACCGTGCTGCCCCAATCAAAATCCACTTCGACTGATTCCAGCCCCGCCACCTAACACCACCCACCGAAACCCCCTCCCCCCTCCCCACCAGCTCCTGCACCCCCCCTCTCCCTCCGCATCCCCCCCTACTGCCAAAAACCCCCTCCCAACATCCTCCCTCTCTCTTCACCTACCCCTCCCCGGCCCACACCTCCCGACGCCTGCCGAAACCCCCCACCAGCCACCGCCCCCCCCCCCCAAGCCTGCCGAAACCCCCCCACAGCCTCTACACCCCGCCAAAACCACCGTCCCCAGCCCTGCACTCCCCCACCGCCAAAGTCTCCCACCCCACACCTCTTCATCCTCCACACCATGCTGGAATTGCACCCCCCCCCCACCTGCCAAAAACCACTCCCCAGCCCCCCCTCCCCGACGCCTGCCGAAACCCCCCCCCCCCACAAGCCTGTCAAAAACCCCCATCCCAGACCCCGCACCCGCTGCCCGCCAAGAAAACCCCTCCCCCAACCCTGCCGGAACCCCCCTCCCCGACGCCGGTGAAAACTCACCACAGCCCCCGCAAACCCCCCCCCCTCCTCGCCGAACCCCACTCCCCTCCCATCCCCACACCTCCCCTCTGATTCCCCCCCCCCCAGACACCTGCCGAAAATCCCCCTCCTCAACCCATGCCCCCCCCCCTCCACCAAAACCGCCCCCCACCACCCCCCAGTGCAAACTTAGTTCTGGGATCAAAGCAGCGTGGGGAGTGTCCAGTTCCCCACTGTCGCTGCCCCACCCACATCGTGATTCAGTTTGTAACCCCCCCACCCCCCCCCCCCCCCCCCCCCCCACCCCCGTTTCTCAGCCAGCAGACTGTCTGTTCGATCCCCACTTCAGGAAGACCCGCGTGTGGAGAATTGAGGCTGGTCGCGAGGGAGTGCTGCACGGTCTGAGGCGCTCCCGTTTGTATGAGATTTTTTGAACCGAGACCTCTCTGGCAGAACATAAACGACCCCAACGTTTGGAGGGCTTCCGCCTGGACGACCGTTTATTTCCCCCCCCCCCGGGTCCTTGTCACGTTGCGGCGCATGGGAGTTTGCAAATTGGCTCCCGTGCTTCCTGCCTGAAAGTACTTCACTGGCCGAGGAAGCAAGTCGGGACACCCGCAAGGTTGCGTAAGGCGCTATACAAATGCACATTACTCTTATGTATGAGCCCACACTCCTGCCCCAATAACCTTCCGCCCCTTTTGTCAATCAACCACCTCTGCTGTAAACATTTATTTGAAAAACATTTATTTGAAGATTGTGCTACCACCGCCTTTTGAGGAAGAGAATTCCAGAGACTCGCGACTGTCTGACAGGAAAAGAAATTAAACTAATTTCCGTCTTAAATGGGCGACATGAAATGAAAAATGAAAATCGCTTACCGTCACAAGTAGGCTTCAATGAAGTTACTGTGAAAAGCCCCTAGTCGCCACATTCCGGCGCCTGTTTGGGGAGGCTGGTACGGGAATCGAACCGTGCTGCTGGCCTGCTTTCAAAGCCAGCGATTTAGCCCAGTGTGCTAAACCAGCCTCTCGTGGGCGTGATTTAACGCCCAAAAAACAGAATCTGTGTTGGGTCTGTGTGGAGTTTGCACATTCTCCCCGTGTTTGCGTGGGTTTCGCCCCCACAACCCAAAGATGTGCAGGGTAGGTGGATTGGCCACTCTAAATTGCTCCTTAATTGGAAAATATGAATTGGGCACTCTAAATTTATAAAACAAAAAACAGAATCTGTTTTGGACACATAAATGGGGTCCTTCCCGGTGCCTGCAGCAACCCCCGGAGTGCGCCCTACCCTTAATCTTCCTGTCTGCCGAGTCGCAATTTCACAGAAAGCCCACTTTGCACAACCCCGGAGTTAAGCCATCTTGGTACCTGGAATATAACAGCAAAGCCACTCAATAAGTGGCACTGTCGGTTTACTACTCTCCCTTCTCTCCTCTGTCTTGGTTAGCTCGATCACTTTCGGACTCTGTGTTTCGGTCTGTTTCACTCTCTGTCTGTCACAGCAAGTTTCTCCATGTCCGTATTTTGCTCTCTAATGCTGCCGTATCTCTGTCACTCTCTCTGCCTCTCCACCATTCTCGCCAAGTGCTGGGAAATGGGATTAGAAGAGTTAGGTGCATGTTGGCCGGCACGGACACAATGGGTGAATGGACTCTTTCTGTGCTGTGAGACTCTGTGACTCCAGCTGTCTCTCAATGTCAATCTCTCCGCCCCGCGTTCACTGTCACCCTCTTCTGTTCTCCATTTCTATCACCCCATCATTTTTGTGTCTCACCCCCCAGTTCTTTTCTTCTCTGGTTCACTCAGCTTCTCCCTGACCTGCTTGAAAAATTCTAATTTTCATGTTGCAATCCTTCCATAGCCTCCCTCCCGATCTCCTCTGGCCACCCCCCCCTGGCGGTCATGGCTTCAGTCGCCTGGGTGTTGAGTTTCAGGATTCCTGAAGAGTTAAGAGGGTTTGGGGATGGTGATGAGGGCTTGCCTCGGTTGTATAGTTTAGTTAGACCAGGCATTGTCAAACTCGGGGGAGCGCCCCACGGGTGGATCGCGGGCGGGTGGCGGGAGGATTGTGGGAAGCCGCCGGCGTTTAATAATGGCGGCTGTGAGCGGCCTTCAAACCGGCCAGGAACAGATTTTAAAAATTCGGCCGCACTGCGCATGCAGGACTGTCTTCTGAAGAGAGATTGGGTCAAACTGGGCCTCTGTTCTCTAGAATTTCGAAGAATGGGAGGCGATCTCCGTGAAATATCCAAAATATTTGAAGGGTAGAGGCAGGTAAGATGTTTCCCTTGGTCGGGGAGTCTAGAACCAGGGGCACAATTTCAAAATAAGGGGGAAGCCACTTAGGACCGAGATGAGGAGAAATTTCTTTACAAGAGGGTGGTGAATCTTTGGAATTCTCTACCCCAGAGGCTGTGGAAGCTCAGTCACTGAGTATGTTTAAAGCAGAGATTGTTGGATTTCTGATGTAAAGGGTTGTGGGGGTAAAATAATAATACTAATCTTTATTATTGTCACAAGTAGGCTTAATTTATCACTGCAATGAAGTTACTGTGAAAATCCCCTAGTCACCACATTCCGGCGCCTGTTCGGGTACACAGAGGGAGAATTCAGAATGTCCAATTCACCCAACAAGCACGTCTTTCGGAACTTGTGGGAGGAAACCGGAGCCCCCAGAGGAAACCCGCGCGGGGAGAACGTGCAAACTCCGCACAGACAGTGACCCAAGACGGGAATCGAACCAGGCACCGTGAAGTAGCAGTGCTAACCACTGTGCTGCCCGTACGGCATTGAAGTGTCCGATCGGCCATGATTGTATTGAACTGCGGAGCAGGCTCGATGGGCTGAATGGCCCCTGTCCAACTCTCCCACTTCTCCTTTTAAAACGCTCCTTGGAACTTATCTCACCGACCAAACCTTTAATCTAACGTCTCGTGTTCGTCATTTGTTTTTCAGATTTTATTTGATAGTGGCTCCTGTCAAGCCTTGGTTTAGGTCGTTGGGGGGTTTGGGGGGGTATATATGGGGGGGTAAATGCATTGTATAAATACAAGTTTATTTCTCAAAAGCAAAACAAAATCGCACCCTTAATAGCTGGGCCCCGAACAGGCTGGGCTGGCAGAGTCTGTGGTTAAGTACCTTCCGATATCACCTCCGCGTCTGGGAGGTGTTGAGGAGGTTAATACCAGTGTTAGGTGAAAGCCTGAAGGGTTGTGAAAGGATTAGCCACTCTGTCTGCCTGCCACTAATACCTTGGGAATGAGAAATCTTCTCACAGAGAAAAGCTCCATTTACAGAGACACAGACAGTTAAGTTCCCCAGCCATCCCTGCAGTGTCTAACTTTACTCGGTGTGTTGTTGTTGGGGGGGGGGGGGGGGAGGATAATGAGTTACTTTTCCATTCTCTCTGTGGCTC